>NW_026555334.1:26235273-26256467 GCF_029017545.1 Prosopis cineraria
AAAAAAGGAATATTGACATACTTAGAGTATTGTTGATCCTTCGCTTTCTTTTGAAATACTTGAGGAAAATAAAGGGGAGCGGGTAGCATTGCTTTAGAATGCTTAATTGTCTTACCCTTCCCTTTGCTAAACTTTTACTTTCTTCATTCTTGGAAAAAAACATTCTTAGAATTCACCACTTCATATTGCACCTCATTTTGAGGTTAGTCAGTAACTTGATTAGATGAAGAGCCTAATGGATGAGACACCTCTTGTAGTTGCCTTCTACTTCTTAAGGTAATTACCTTACACTCTTCTTTCCCCTCCCCACGAGGTTAGGTAGGCACATTATTGCTTAGCAATCCACCTTGAGACAATGTATTCAAAGTAATAGCCATCTGACCCATTTGCACTTCAAGGTTCTTGAGAGATGAATCTACTCTAGCATTTATGGCAGCTTGTTCCTAAGTGTTCTTTATTTGAGAATCCACCAACTTTGCCTTCACTTCTTCCAAGTTAACTTTTGGCTTTTGAATTGGCATAACTTGCTTTTCAACTGTGAGAAAACCAAGAGGATTTGTTGGCCTTGCACTAAAAGATGAATTTTGATTTAGAGTTTCACTATTTCTCCAAGAGAAATTAAGATTTTGACATGATCTAGTATTGTAAGTGTTGAAAATGGATTGATTTAATTATTAGTATGGTAATTTCCAATATAGTTTATCATTTCAATTTGTTGAGAGAGATGACATTTTTTGATAGCATGTGCATCTCCATAATAATCAAACTGAGAATATATGGTATGAGCTCCTAATGGCCCACTATTATTTTGATCAACTCTTGCTTCTAAATGGTCAAATCTCTTATTAAGAGTCTGAAGAAAAAGCTTCTACTTGGGAAGATGATGAGTCATCAGCAACTCTTTCTAGTGGTCTCCTAGATCTCTTCTTATTGTTATTTAGATGTAATCAGCAGCAAGGTCATCTGAACAATTCTAGATATAGTTCATTAGTTGCTTCGTAATCCGCCCATTAGTGATTGAATTCATTTCAGACTTGGATTTAGATGTCAATTGGCTACTAAAGACTTGAATCAAAACTCATTTATCTAGATTATGCCCAGGACTCTGCTTTACCAGTTGCTTAAATCTTTCCTAAGTTTCATAGAAGTGTTCACCAAACTATTGATTAAAAGTTAAAAATGTTGGCTCAAGCATTAACCATCTTGTTATGTGGGAAGAATCTAGACTTAAACTTGCTTTTCATTTCATCCCATGATCCTTCATCCAAATTGTTGAGACAATCCTTAACTTTCCCTTGTACAGAGTAAGGAAAGAGTTGAAGATAGATGACATCTTGAGGAACTCCATTCTACTTGAATGAGTCACATATATTAAGGAAGTTGACCAAATTTCTATTATTAGGTCCTCATCTTGATTTCTCACAAATTTTCCATTCATCTCAATCACTTTAAGTATGGTTTGCTTAATCTCAAAGTTATTCGTTTGGAACTTAAGTACTTTAATTCTAGACTGGTATCCTCTAGCTTGTCTACCCAAGAAATTAGTGACACAAAGCCTATCATTCCATCCTTTGCCATATCTTTTTTTATAACCTTTTCATTGGTCGGATGTTGAGTTTGAGGTAAAATAGGTTCTAAGATTTTTTTGAGACTCCCTATTCTCACAGATGTCTTTTTCGTCTTAGCATTATGTGGCATGCAAAATAGCCTTACAAGAACAAGAAAAGATCAAGGATCCAACTGAACAAAATAAAAGAAAAAAAATAACAAAATAAATGCTTAAGCAAAAACTACTAAAGGTCCTTTAATGCTGATCACCAATTGCCTTATGTTCCCTATCAATGTAGCAAAAACTTGATGCACATAAAAACTAAAGGGACACCACAAGTGTACGGGTCGCAATGTAGCTAATGGCAAATTAAGATCGATCCCACATAATTAAGTAAATTAGAAAATAGGCATTAAATTCTCAATTTCATTCAAGTTAAGCAAGTAACTTAAAGTGATAAATGATTCAAATTAAAAATAAAAAATGTAAAGCAGACAACTAAGATTTTGATGTAATGGAAGTGGAACATGTGAGTTCCTATAGAAAGTGTTTGGACTTGTTTGGTTATATTTTCTGTTTTTTATTTTCTTAAAACAATTCTATAGAAAAGTTTATCAGCACAAGTTTTAAAAATAAAAATAAAAAAAAAAAAAATCTATATAAACCATTATTTTAAAAAACAGTTAAATTGATGAAATAAAGGGTGAAATAATAATTTATTTTATCAAAATAATTGTCATTAATGAGATCATGATATTTTCTACTTTTTCTTTAGTTTTGTAAAAAAAAAGGTTATAACACATTAAAAATGTTATAGTTTTTAGTTATTTAAAACAACTTTTTTTGTTTTTCAAAATAGATAGGTAATCAAATAGGCCCTTTACTGTCTCTCTCTAGTCTCTACTTGTTTAATGTGAAAAGAATATTTTTTTTCTAAACAAAAAACAAAAAAATGAATTAAAAATTAAAGTCTGTATTATTTTTACCAAATAAAATCTGTATTTTTTTTGTTGTTGCACACATGTATTCTTTTATTAGATATAATCTTATTTGAGGTACTTTTAGATACTAAATAAATGTTCACACATCTTCTAACAAAAATTAGAACATTAATTCATTATATTATTATGAAGAACAATTTCTTTCTCTGCCAGACCCAATTCTCATTAATAAATTGATAGCCTCTTCACAATCTACAAGCTAAGGGCTAGCTAATTTTAATTTTTATTCCTTCTTGACAAGCATGATAGTAATCAATATAAAAATAAGGGAGAATTTCACTCACAAACCATGAAAGAGAGATATTTATTAGTGAATCCAAAAAAAATCTAAAAATTCTCTATAGGATTTTATTTTGCCCATTTTATTTCAGTTGAGTCCAGAAATCTTGTAGAAAATTTTTAAATTTTTTTGAAACCTACTAATAAATATTTCTCTTCCATTATTCTTAATTGAAATTCTGCTTAAGATTTTCTACTTTTATGAATATATAATTTTTTTTATAAAATATAAAATCTTCTCCATCTTTAAAAAATTTTATGAAATTCATAGACATTCTCAATTTTAGAACATCCATTCCTAAGCAATAATGATGTGATCCGCTGTGTGTGTGTGTGTTAGATGCATGTGATGTGATGTGATGTGCATGTGACCTAGTAACAAGGAAGAGATTAGGGAGAATTTCAAAAAAGATCAGGGACGTGACTTATTTTCAAATCTTACTCAATAAAATCTGAAACTTCACTATAAGATCCAAAGACTAAATTAAAATTATTTTTTAAAAAAATGACCAAAATGCCCTTCATTTATTAAAAAGATAAAAAAAGGAAAACCACTAACCATAGTTGCTAAAGCACCATTGTCGATGGCCGGAGTCTTGTCAACGACTGTAGCCACTAGACCTTCATTACTGGAGCTCTAGCCACTAGCTGGACCATCACTGGCAGTGGTTGGAGAATTATGAAGAATTAAATTAAATTTTTCACAGGTGGTTAAGGGTGGATTTAGAACCCATGACTAGTACATAAAATTATATATATATATATATATATATATCATAAACCTTGTTTTCAAACCATTTGATTATTACATTATTTGTTAATAGCATAATTTTACTTATTAATATATTAACAGGACTTGTTAATTACTTAACTTCCCTTTTTAAGTCCATGACTTCTACAACAAAACTACATTACTTGTTAATTGCATATATGTATTTGTTAATAACTTAACAAGACTTGTTAATTGTTTAACTTTTTTTGTTAAGTCCATACCTCCCATAATAGAACTACATTACTTGTTAATCATATAACTTTAGTTATTAATTCCTTAAGGGACTTGTTAATTATCTAATTTTACTTGTTAAGTTTGTGACTCCACAATAGAGTTACATTACTTTTTTAATTGCATAACTTTACTTGTTAATTCTAAAATAATACTTGTTAATCTCATATATAGCTTGACTTGGTAATACTATAACAAGACTTGTTTAACCATTGTTTCAAAAAAACAACTAAATTACTTGATAATTTCTCAACAATACTTTTTAATTGCCTATTGCCATTTGTTAAATGAACATGTAATTTACAAGTCTACTTCTTGTCATATTCAAGTCTACTTCCTAATACCTTAACAAGTCTACTTCTTGTTAAAAGCCTAATATAGCATGTCATTTCTTTAATTTTACTTGTCAATATTATATTTTTTTTTGGGTATTTCTCTCTCTCTCTCTCTCTATATATATATATATATATATAATTAAGTATCCAATTTGATGAATATTGATAAAGGAGACCTGACTGTCGTCATTTTCATTATTTGAAAAACTCATTTTTTTATGTAAATTATATGTTCATTTAACAAGTGACAATATAAAATCAATGAGTATTGTTGAGGAATTAACAAGTAAAGTTGTGCAATTAACAAGTAATTTAGCTACTTTTTTAGAATAGTGGTTAAACAAGTTTTGCTATGATACTAACAAGTCAAGCTGCAATTAACAAGTACTATTATGGAACTAACAAGTAAAGTTATGCAATTAATAAGTAATGTATTTTTGTTGTGGGAGTCACAAACTTAATAAATAAAGTTAGGTAATTAACAAGTCCTTTTAAGAAATTAACAAGTAAAGTTATATGATTAACAAGTAATGTAGTTCTGTTATGGGAGTCATGGAGTTAACAAAGAAAGTTAAATAATTAACAAGTCCTGTTAAAGTATTAACAAGTATATTTACACAATTAACAAATAATGTATTTTTGTTGCAAGGGTTATAGACTTAATAAGGAAAGTTAAGTAATTAACAAGTCCTGCTAAAGTATTAACGAGTAAAGTTACACAGTTAACAAATAATATAATAATCAAATGGTTTAAAAATAAGGTTTATTATATATATATATATATATATATATAATTTTATGCATAATATAATTGAATAGGTTCAATGGTTTGATGGCTCAAGTATTTTTGGTAAGCTAAGGGGTCATGGGTTCTAAACCTACCCTTAGTCACCTTTGGAGAATTTAATTTAATTCTTCATAATTCTCCAATGACTGCTAGCGATGGTCTAGCTAGCGGTCAAAGATCCAGCAATGGAGGTCTAGTGGCTATTGTAGCTAGCGAGGCTCCCATCACCAATGGTGGTGCTCCAGCAACAATAGTTGGTGGTTTTCCTTTTTTCTTTTTAACTAAATGAAGAGCATTTCAGTCATTTCCTTTTAAAAATAATTTTAATTTAGCCTTCAAGTCTTGCAGTGATATTTCAAATTTTATTTGGTGTGATTTGAAGATAAGTTACATCCCTAGTCCTTTTTTAAAATTCTCCCAAGAGATTATTGCGAATAAGTTTGATTCATAAGAGACAAATAAATTAGAAATAGTACGTATAGGCGGTTCATAAATTCTTTCACATTAATAATCCATTAAACCTAACCTGCATTAATATTTTTTGCTGCCGTGTTTAATTTGGTTCTGAAAATTGCCATATTTGCTAAATTCAAGCCAACCCACTAGAGTTGGAGACAAAAGGAGGGCATGGGAACATGGGATGGAACCCTATAATTCATGCTCTCCCGTGCATGATCAAATAAGCACCACTAATGCAATATCCTTAAAATGTTAACATTTCACTAATTCATAGTGTTTATTATAAATCTAATTCTTTTTGTGATTATTTAAATATTATTTTTATATTTTTAAATTAAAAAAATTAAACCATCATAATTTTTGTTGGACTCCTCCCCAAACTATTAATATTAATTTCCAAATCTCTTACAACGTCTATTCTTGAATTATGTATGATTTGAAAATATGAAGAAAAAAATAAAGTTCTACTTTCATTTCTCCACTCAATTAAAAAGATAAAAATGTAAATTTTACGTATCCATAAAATTTGAATATTTTACTACATATCTTTCCTATAACTACATTATAATCTATTGTAATAATTAAAATAATGAGTTTTTTTCCTAGTATTGCAATTAGAGCCAGCAAAGTTGTTAAATTCATGAGTTTAAATAAACTTGTGATAGAGATGTAAATTCAAAATGTAAACTTGAATCATAAATTCATAAAAGTTTATCTTTATTAATAAATAGTCTTTAAAAGTTTATGATTAAATGATTAACATATAAAACATGACCATAATTTAATTTAAATATATTTTAAATATAAATCGTTGAAATTAAATTTATTCATATTCATAGATTATTATACTCAACATAAAAATTTTAAAATAGGGCAACTTATTTTTGGTTTTTTCTTTTTTATTAATATTATTTTTTGTTTTTTAGCTTTATTTTTCATTAAACTAGACCCTACCATTGAAGTTCTACATAGTATATATCTATCTTAATCAACAAATTTATAAGCATATTGACACAATTTTATAAGCTAAAAAATGTAAAATTGGTAAACTTGGAGAGTCAACTTGTGAGTTTAACTGAATTTTATCTAGTTCGAGTTTATAAATGAGTTAACATAATTTTGTAAGTTAGAAACATAAAAGCGATAAACTCGTAAAGTTAACTTAGGTGTTTGATAACCATGAAAGCTAGAAATAAAGGTTGGGCTTTAAAAAATGACATCCTGAAAAAAACTAAGCTTTGAAACCCAATCCTGATAGGCTTTAAAAAGGGGCTTGGGCTTGAGCATCTCATTTAAGCCTGTTTTTTTATTTTTTCTTTTAAAAAAATATTTTAAAATTTTGTTGATGACTCCAAATATTTTCATATGTTTTTAAGAAATTCTAGGTTTAATTTAGAGTCTTCTAAGTAATTTTAAGAAAATGAAGAAAAGTGTTTTTGAATATGAGAAGGTAGAATTGGTAGTATTTTGTTGAAATGAATAGATTACTTGGGCTAAAATTGCATTAATGATGTTATATTGTGTGTAGGGTGATCTAAATTAAGAGTCAAAGTGCTATATATAAGTAAAGATTGAAGATAAAGAAAAGGAAGGATTTATGCTATAGCATATTTGACTTACGCTACAACATAAAGTGTGGTGATAGAGTGGTTGACATCACAATATAACTTGATTATGTTGCAGCATAAGCATCAGTTAATGAAATGTACAGCTTCACAAAAAACTGATATTTTTAAGGTTTTGATGTTATTGTTGTCATTATTTGTCTTTACTTGTCTCCAACAGATAGGAATTGCCAACAAAGAGAGAAAACCACTATGGATGAAGAAGAGACGCTTGGGTTTCATGAGACATTATTGATTTTCATCCACAATTAAGCATTTCTTCTACTTATTTTTTTCATTTTAATGTATTCTCTATTGATTTTTTATATTTGCAAAATAATGTGTGGTTGATTCTCTTTAGACCTAAAGGAACTATGAACCTATTAATGAATTAGACTTGTTTTTGCCCATTAGTTATGTTTGTTGATTTTATGTAGTTGCTCAATCTTGTGCTTTGATGTCTATTTAATGCTTAGCCACCATTAAATGTGATTTTGGATGTTGTAATTTGATGCACACAAAAACCAAAGGGACACCGCAAGCATACGGGTCACAATTGTAGCTAATGACAAATCAATGTCGATCCCATAGAGAATTAAGTAAATTGGTAAATAGGCATTAAATTCTTAATTTCATTCATATTAAACAAGCAATTTAAAGTGATGGATGATTCAAATTAAAAATAAAAAATGTAAAATAGGCAACTAAGATTTTGAAGCACTCTCAAGTCAAGAAATAATTAAGAAAGCCCTCTAGAGTTCTAATCTCTCACTTGCTCCATGACATTCAACTTATCAATTAAATTGATTTTAATTTCAATTTTAAGGGTTGGGGTACTAGAATTGATCTTGAACATCTTTTGATTACCCAAAATGCTTCTTAATTCTAACCCAACATTTTCTTGTCAAAATTAGATTAAGAGCATTAAGTTCAAATTATTTCTAATTACTTAGGTCCTTTAGGTACATTCTTATCCTAGAGGCAAATTAATTGGTAATCCTAAGCATTCAATTCTAATGGTCCAAATAGAAATTCCTTTCCTAAGTTCATTATATTCCTCCAAATTATCACTTAATGGTGGCCAATCATCAAGCAACATAAATATAAATTGAAATTAAAACATAAAACATCCATTAATCACAAAGTAATCAATAAATCAAAATACAATCGGAGCAAATGAATTTATAGAACTCTAGAACATAAAGATTTAGCCACATATAGCTAAATACAGTCTCAATAGAAGAGTAATAGGATAAAATTAGATACATAGGAGAAAGAAAGAGAAAATTGAAGGAAAACTCAATGAAAATATGGATAGTGATGAGTTTTTCTTGCTCTCAAGCTTCAAAATCATCCCAAGCTCTCCAAAATCACCCTTAGCCCTTTAGAGAACATAAAAAATGAAGCCTCCTTTGAAAAACTTGAGTTTTGTTCTTTTATCAAATAGAAAAGCTGAAAATTGCATTTTGGTGCAAAATCCACTATAACGCCCGCTATAGCAAGCTCTATTTTTGGTTTAGAATTTACTTTATAACACTAACCCGTTGTAGCGGGGGATCCTAGAATTTAATTTCTTCCTTAAATTCATTATATTTTCCTTCCCCACCTCTTTCAAGCTTTAGTAGAGTTTTCTAAAATAAAAAATGACTCAAATTAACAAAAGAAATTATTCTAAAATAAAATCAAAGCATAATATTTATAAGACAAGCTAACACAGACACTAAAATATAAACACTAAACACAAGACAATTAAGAAAAAATAACTTGATGACTCTCTAAATAACTAATAAAACTCCTTAAAATATGTGAAAATATAGAGAGTAATCATACCTTGATAGTTGAATAAAATCTTGTCCCTAAGATTTTTGAGATCAAAAGCCACTAAAACCATAAGAAAACAAAATAAACGAAAATTATTGCAAATATTGTAAAGCTAGATATAATTTCAAACCTTTAAGAATTTCTCCTTCAAAGAAATCTTTCCTACCTTCTAAGAGTTTCAGTACTGAAGCAACTAATTTAGCCAAGATAAATTATCAAAAGTTATCCCTCATTGGTTAAGTGTTTATACTCTACTCTCAAGGTGTTTTAAGGGCTTGTGTATCACTTAATTCCACCTATTAAGATGCATCTACCATAAGTTTGTCTCTTATCTCAATCTCCACTATGTTGTCCCAATGCGTACACAAATCAAAAGGACTTATTATAGGGTTGTAATGCATAAGATAGGATGATGGAATGAAATGGGTAAAGGATAAAGGAAACCAACTTCAATTAGTGCTAAGCATTATCAAATAGGTCCCAAGGAATATGAGTTATCATATGAGAGATTGATCAACTAATCCATTATTCTTCTTATACTTTTTATTCATCAATATTTTTTTTATGCATCCAATGTTTGCTTCTTCTCTTCTTCCTTCTTTCTCTTTCCTTTCCTTTTCATAATTTTTATTCTTTCATTTTCAACTCTTACAAAGCATTTGCATATTCATTATTTGCTAAACAAACATAAACTCCTTTTCATTATTTGTTTTAATTCCTTCATTAGTTGCCCTACTTAGTAACAACTAGAATAATTAAAAAGGGGTATAATTGTTGGATAAGAGGCACAGTGAAAGATTAAAATTTTAAATTCCTTATCTTGATGTGGATTGAATGGACCTATTTAAGTCAATGTGGATAAAAGAGTTACATTTTAATTGCGAGCTCTTAAAGTGCATTCTCTTCAAGAGTTGACAACATAGATCTACTCCCTCTATTAGTACCCACATGAACAGCTTCTCAACTTGAATAGTGTGCTAGCACTCTCAACATCCGTTCATCTTTGAACATCAATTTTCTTTTCTTTAGGGTGTTTCATGGCTTTCAAAGTATTTTGCTATCAAAACTTTTTTAACTTCTTAAATTCCTAGAGAATGTCCCCTTTCTATCTTATTTATAGACTAGGGTTTTGTTTTTCATTAATGAGCTAACAAAATATTAGATTAAATTTATCTCAAATAAAATCTATAATATCATATCTAATATGAATTTATTTTATAAATTCAAATTATAGAACTAATATGATATTTTCTCATATCATGTTAGTTATTAAACTTAATCTATTATAAAAAATTAAATTTAAAACTAACACAATGTAATGTAATGTAATATATCACGTATACATATTATATTACATTATATATACATGAATATATATATATACACATATATATTTCAAATATATATATATATACAGATATACACACGCACACGCACACATGAATATATATATATATATATATATATTTCAATATATATATATAATTATATTTTGAATTTTACATTTCACATAAATATATATGTAACTATTTATTAAATAAATATTCAATAGATATATATATATATTTCATTCATCCTATATTACATTCATTGAATCTAGACATATTCTAGATTCATTAAACTTGAACATTATAGCTCGAGTTGGGCTGTTCTTGTGTGCGACCCTATAGGCCCATATGAAGTTGGCAATAGGCTAATTACGCTATTAGCCCTCAAGTCACAAGTAACCTCTAGCAAGACATTGCAATTACCCAATTCATATGAGGATCGATGATTCGATACAATATATCATATAACTGTATCACATCCCATTTATCACGCGAAGCTTTGGTCAAGTTTGAGATATGGAATTGTCATTCTCCTTTACTTGACCATTACTTTCTTGATCTTTAAGTAGATTGACTATAGCAATAGAAAAAAAATCTTTCCATTGTAGTATAACTATACATTTTCTCAATCTTATCATCGAGGGACCTAGTAATATCTCTCAGTTAATGTGAGGGACAAATTTCATCTTGACCACTCATATTCCTCTGCATGAATATCACTAGACTCAATCATAGTCTTTATGATCACCCAATCAAAGGTGACTTTTGAATAGGTTAAAGTTTAATAGTCATCATGTAGGAATCCATGATAATATCAGGTCAAAGGGCTTAGTGATATGGTTACATATGAGATAAGCTTATACTTGTACCATGTAACTTTCTTATAATGGGTCTGTCCAGCACCTTGTACTCTTTGAAGTACCTATGACTTTGATTTATATCTCTATAATTAATCAAAGTCATACTAGTTTTATTTCATTTATGATCCCTCATAAATGATTGACTAGGGACATTTAGGATAGCCACTATAGTTTGTCCAAGAATACAGCTATCATAGTGAATTTAATATGATAACAAAAGAAAAATTCATTAAATAATAATGTTTATTGTACAATGATTGGCCTTAGGGCATAATTTCCAACATCTCCCCACTTACATTAGGTATAATTATTAATTTGTTTAATTCCCATTATCCTAACATGATGCTTATACTTTGCCTATGCAAAAGGCTGTGTAAGAGGATCAGCAACGTTGTCTTCTCTTGGCACTTTGCATATTTTTATATCACCTCTATCATTGATCTCTCTAATAAGGTGAAAGTGCTTGAGTATATGCTTGGTCTTTTAATGTGACCTTGGCTCCTCGCTCTGTGTAATTACACCGATATCATCGTAAAATAAGTTTATTGGATCTGAGATGTTAGGCATCACTCCTTTCAGCAATAAACTTCTTGATTTAAATGACTTCCTTAACTGCATCTAATGTTGCTATATACTCAACTTCTATTGCAAAATCAGCTGTTGTGCTCTGCTTGGAGCTCTTCCAACTGATTACCCCACCATTTAAGGTGAACACATATCCTTATTATGATTGAAGGTCATCCTGGTTAGTTTAGAAGCTTGCATCTATGTGATCTGTTACAACTAGCTCATCATCCAATCCGCCATATACCAAGAATAAATCTTAGTCTTTCTTAAGTGCTTTAGGATATTCTTGACAGCAGTTCAATGATCCTTTCCTGGGATCAACTTGGTATCTACTGGTCATGCTCAAGGTAAATAAAACATCTGGTCGAGTGCACAGAATGGCATACATGATAATCTAATTGCCAAGGCATATGAAACCTTACTCATGCGATCTTGTTGATTTTATATGCCAAGACACTGGTCTTTATTAAGATGAATGCTATGAGACATAAGGATGAAATTCCTCTTTGAATCCTACATACTGAACTTATGCAGTATCTTGTCTATATATGTATTCTGACTTAAGCCTATCAGCCTTTTGAACCTATCTCTATAGATCTTAATCCTAATGATGTAAGTGGCTTCACTTAAGTCATTCATAGAGAAAACCAAGACTTGACATTCTGCAAGGTAGGAATGTCATTCCCAATGAGTAGGATGTCATCTACATATACCACTAGAAATATAGCTATGTTGCTATTAACCTTTTTGTAAACATAAGGTTCATCGATGTTTTAAATGAATCCAAACTCTTTGATTACTTCATCAAAATGTTGATTCTAGCTTTGAGATGCTTGCTTCAATCCATAAATAGATCTTTAAAGCTTGCACACCTTACTAGAGTCCTTTAGATACACGAAGCCTTTAAGTTGTGTCATGTACACTTTTTCAAGTAGATGTCCATTAAGGAATGTTGTTTTAACATTCATTTACCATATTTCACAGTCATAATATGCTGCAATGGCAAAGAGGATTTTGATTAATTTGGCCATTGCGATTAGGGAAAAGGTTTCATCATAGTCTATATTATAAGTTTAAGTGAATCCTTTTGCAACCAATCGTGCCTTGAAGACATTTACTTTGCCATCCGTGTCAGTTTTTTCCTTAAAAAACCACTTGCACCTAATGGTTTTTATACCTTCAAGTGGATCAACTAAGGTTTATATTTTATTATCGTACATGAATTGCATCTCAAACTTCATGGCATTTGGCCATGTCTTAGAATTTGGTCCTGCTATGGCTTTTTGGTAGGTGGTTGGCTCATTATCTTCAATAAGTAACACATCACAACATTCATTGATTAGAAATCCATATGTCTGAGGATGATATCGTATCGTATCAGACCTTTATAGACCTTGTGTTACTTGAGGAGAGTTAATTGCTTCTTGTGAGTCTTCTTAGTTTTTCATCTGTGACTTTGTGCTATTTTGTGGTTCTTAAATTTCTTTAAGATGTATCTTGCTCCCACCTCCCATGGGTCCTCTTAGAGATAAATTCTCTTTCTAGAAAGACACTATTTTGAATAACAAAAATTTTATTATCAGTGAGATTGTAGACATAGTATCCCTTTGTTTCTTTAAGATATCCCACAAAAAGGTACTTTGTAGATTTGGGTGCTAACTTGTTTAAGGGCCTATTTCTTAACATATACCTTACATCCCCAAATCTTGAGAAAAGACAAACTAGGTTTCTTTCCAGTCTATATCTCCTATGGTATCATCTCAACTGCCTTAGATGAATGATAAATGATAATTTTATATATTTTTATCCTTTTAATTTAGACTTTTAAATATTTATTTGAGGCTAATTAAGTTTAATTAGATACTATTTGATTTTATTAGCCAATATTCAATTTTAAGATTTTAATTAAATAAATATTTGATTTTAAAAAATAAATAATATCTTTAATATTTTTGCACAATTGCTATTTAACTTTATCTTATTTTTGCATATTTTCTAGATTCAATTTGAAAGATATTGATTGAGAATATTTTGGATAAGAAGAATATGGGTATACTTGAAGATCAAATCAAGAATTAAATATTTAAAACCTTGTTTATATTTATTTTGGGTATTTTAGTACAGTTTTCAGTTAGGGGTATGTAGGGTAATTTTACCATATTAGTAAATTATTAGGTTTTATTTGTTTTGAGTGACGCAAACATATATATATATATATATATAAAAAGGCGAGGAACAGACGCACGAGTGGGAGAATTGAAAAGAGGGAGTGTTAGGGGCAGAGGACATAGGAGTTTTGTCAAAGCAATCGTTATTCTTTTTTCCTTCAATACAATTTCCTCCCAAGGATGGCTTTTCAATTTCTCATCTTATGTTGTTTGATTTTTAGTTCTATGGAGAGTTAAATTGTTAGTGTGGTCAATCACAAACTATGATCTTAAATTTTAATTAGAGTCCTTGATATTCAAGGAAGATTTTTATTTTAGCTTTATTCCAATTTAGTCTTCTTCTCTCTACCTCTAAATTTTATGCTTTAATTGCTATTGCTGATTAGAGTAGCTTTATTGCATGATTCTTGAGTTATAAATTTTATCTGAGGTTTTACTTGCTATAATTGATTGATATAGTATCGTAAAAGTAATTTGGTCCGGCCTGGGTGGTTATCCATGCTTTGTTGCTAGTGTGGCTAACTTACAATAGTAGTTAGGTTGTGGGGTGAGGGAGATTTTAATTAACGTATAACTTAATTTCTTATTTTAATTCTTGAATGATAATTTGAGAAATATACAATAAAACCAGAATAATAAAGTTAAATAAAATTAATTTATTTTGTGGATGAGGAAGATTAAGTTTAGGTGATTAGTTGTGATTGATTGCGCTATTTCTATTTAATAATTTTTTTAAATTAATTCCGTAAAAAACCCTCTATTATTTACCTTTTAAATAATCATAATTTAAATAGTTACTTTATTGACTCTTTGGGAGACGACCTAAATTGAGCTTTACTGTAAAATCTAATTTTTATTGACTTTGGTGCTATTCGACAGTAGTGTCAATGAAACATGGTTTAATGTGAACGCAGTTGTTTCTAATGCATGGCCCTAAAAGGATAGTGGAAGATCTACTTGACTCATCATTAATTGAACCATATCTAATGGTGTCTGATTTCTCTGCTTAGAAACACCATTCTATTATGGTATTGCTGGAGAAGTTACTTGTGAGACTATCCCATAACTCTTGAGATGGTCAATGAATTCCTAGCTTAAATATTCACCTCTTCGATTAGATCAAAGAGTTTTAATATTCTTGTCAATTTGGTTTTGTACTTTATTTTGAATATTTTGAACATTTAAAAAGATGTGGATTTGTGTTTCATTAGGTAGATATATCCATATCTACTATAGTCATCAATAAAAGTAATGAAATATAGATAATCCTCTTTGATAGTTGTACTCATTAGTCCATATACATCTATATGTATGAGTCCCAGTAAGTCATTAGCTCTCTTACCATGCCCAGTAAAAGGTGCTTTCGTCATCTTTCCTAATAAACAAGATTTGCAAGTGTCATAAGATTCAAAATTAAGTGAGTTGAGAAGTCCATCTTAATAGAGCTTAAAAATGCATTTCTCATTTACATGGCTGAGACAATAAAGCCATAGGTAGGTTAGATTCAAATCCTTTTAGTAGCTATGTTATAGATATTTTTATTACTAGAATGTTCCAGATTTAAAAGATAATGACCAACATGCAAATCACCATTAACATAAAAAATGTCATTTCGATAAATAGAACATTTACCATTCTCAGTAATAGAAGTAAAACCTTCCATATCCAAATAAGAAAGAGAAATAATGTTACTACTCAAAGGAAGAATATAATAGTAATTGTTTGAAATTAACAAAAGCCCATTGGGCAAAAGTAATTCATAAGTGCCAACGGCTAAAGCAATAACTCTTGCTCTGTTTTTAACTCATAGGTCCACTTTACCTTTTACTAACTTTCTACTATTTTTGAGACCCTGTACATTTGTACAAATGTAAGAACTACATGCAGTATCTAATACCTATACAGAAGAAGTAGAAAGGTAAATGTCTATAACATAAATACTTAAAGGAGTAGCCATGCTATCCTTCTTTTTTAGATCTTCCAAGTAAAGCTTGTAGTTCCTCTTCCAATAACTAGGTTCATTGTAAAAGAAGCAAACTCCTTCCTTTGGAGGCTTTGCCTTCTTGGCTGAAGGTTTGGTTTCAGGCTTGTTTGACTCTTTAGTCTTACCATCTGAGCCTTTACCTTTTTCCTTACCCTTGTCTTGGCCTTTCTTTTTTATACCCTATCCTTTTTAAACCATTAAAATAGTGTTAGGCTTTTTCTTAATGTTTTGCTTAACAGTTTTAAGCATCCCATGTACTTTAAAAATGGATTTCTTCATGTCATTCATGTTACAGTTCATAACAAACTAGTCATAACTTTCCAAGAGTGAGTTGAAGAGCAAATATGTAGCTAAACTCTTGGCTTAAAGGAAATCTAAGCCTCTCAAGGTGATCAATATAGCTCTTCATCTTTAAAACATGAATGCTAATTGATGCACCCTCAGCTATCATGTAGGGGTATAAGGCCTTTGTGGTCTCATACCTCTCTTACCTTGCCTGTTGCTAGAACATTTCCTTAAGATATACAATCAACTCATGAGCCTCCATGTGTTCTAGATCTCTTTGAAGTTCTGGAACCATAGTAACTAGCATTAGGCATCCTACATCCATTGAGTCATTAGTGTGCTTTATGTAAGCACCCTTTGAGCTCTTAGAGTGTTGGCCATAGGCTCCTTAAAAAAGGGTTCATCCAAGACATAAGCCTTTCTTTCTTACTTGAGAACAATTCTCAAGTTTCTGAACCAGTCAAGAAAGTTCACCCCATTGAGTTTGTCCTTCTCAAGGACAAATTATAATGATAGTATAGCAGTGTTACTAGTCGACATGATTCTATAATAAAATACATAAAGTTAATTTTATATCTCCCACTAAAGCTAACAACCCTCAAATTTGATTAGAAGGCTAAGACCCATATTTCAATTAAATTTAAGTTTGCTTTGGCAGGATGCTTAAAAATTAAGTTATTTAGATAGGTAACTCATTTACCAATTACATCATATGTAACTCTTAGATCTTATGAGATTTAATCATTATATGATTCGGCATGTTCAATTTCATCTAATTCCTTGAGATCCAAAACTGTTTTGATTGTCCCAATTAAGTCAAACAATAATGAATCTTTATGAATAGCACCATTACTCACGCTTGTCTCACCAAGATAACCAAATGTATCCACTTTGGTGAAAACTACATTTGAGTAATCTAGGTTTTGATAAGTATTTATTAATTGATGGCATTATGTCTTAAGATTTTGATTAGAGGGTTTACTTTATCAATTTAATAACCATGTAAAGAGAAAGCAATTGCATCTCATACAAAATCATGTATATTATGATCTAATCAAAAGTATAATTAAATGTGACACAATATGGCTTACTTAACCTACATCCTTTCCAAGCCAATGAGAGGATCTCTTTAAGAAATAAATTACATCAAGAAACTTTGTTTATATATAGGAGGAGATTGAGATGAGAAGAGAATGTGCATTCAAAGTTTGTAGAGAAAGGCATAACACATAAGTCGTATTAAAAAAAAAATTACAACCTTAGTAAACTAGAGCTATATGTGTCCTCATAACGAAACAATTTCAAGGAAAAGAAAACACAACAAATAAATAATTCATATATAATGAAAAGCTATAACTTGAGAATGCACATCATATGAATGAACATTAGTGATATTGAGAACGCACATCATATGGCTAAATATTAATCATATTAATTTATTTAAATTCATATAAATTTGAATATATAAAATGAGTGTGTGTGTGGGTTTTTTTTAAACGTCACATAAAAAAGATATATAGATTTCAAAAATATCACATATAAATTTTAAAAATCTCAAAGCAACGTTCATCTAAAGAAGTTCATCACATGAAGATTTAAGAACGTAATCAACTAAAACCTAACTTAAATAAGATTTAGACTTGGCTCTGGTACTACTGTTGGATAGGCAAGCACAACAGAAGATTAAAATTTTAAATTTCCTATCCTGATGTAGAGCGAACAAATTCGTTTAAGTTAAGGTGGATAGAAGAGTTACCTTTTAATTGCAAGCTCCTGACATGCATTCTCTTTAAGAGTTTGGATCTCAGGAACTAACAATGAAAGTCTGCTCCCTCTATTAGTATCCACCGAATAGCTTCTCAACTTGAATAGTGTGCTAGCACTCTTAATGTTCGTTCATTTCTGAACGTCAGTTTCCTTTTCTTTAGTGTGTTTTGTGGCTCTTAAGTGTTTTTCCATCAAAACTTCTCTAACTTTCTCTTAAACTCCTAGAGCATGTCCCGTTTCCATCTTATTTATAGACTAGGGTTTTGCTTTCATTTAATGAGTCAATGAAAATATTAGATTAAATTTATCTCATAAATAAAATCGATAATATCATATTTAATTTGAATTATCTTAGAAAGTTAAATTATAGAACGGATATGACGTTCTCTCATAGCAGGTGAGCGATTAAATTTAACTTATCAGGAGAAAATGAAAGGAAAACAGACACAATAAGAGGATAGAGATATATATATAGATATCATGTATACATAGGATATTATATACACACACAAATATCTACACACACATATATTTCAAATATATATAGTGTAGTAGATATATAATTTTATACATATAGCAATATATATATACATATACACACACATGAATATATATATTTCAATATATATATAATTATATTTTGAATTTATATTTCATATATATATAAATACTTATCAAATAAATATTCACTATATAATATATATATATATAATTCATTCACCCTATATTACATTAATTGAATCTAGACATATTCTAGATCCATTGAACTTGGACATTATAACTCGAGTTGGGCTGTTCTTGTCTACAACCTTGTAGGCCCATATGAAGTTGACAGTAGGCTAATTATGCTATTAGCCCACAAGTCACAAGTAGCTTCTAGCAAGACATTGCAATCACCCTATTTATATGAGGATCAATGATCTAATGTAACATATCATATAACCATATCACATCCCTTTTGTCACGTAATACTTCGGTCAAGTTTGAAATATAAAATTGTCATTCTTCTTTACCTGACCAGTACTTTCTCGATCTTTAAGTGGACTAACTATAGCAATAGAAAATAAAAATTTTTCCATTGTAGTATAGTTATACATTTTCTCAATCTTATCATCGAGGAATCCAGTAATATCTCTCCCTTAATATGAGGGACAAATTTTTTCTTGACCACTTATATTCCTCTACATAAATATCATTAGACTCAATCATAGCCTTTATGATCACCCGGTCAAAGGTGACTTTTGATTAGGTTAAAACTTTATTGGTCATCATATAGAATTCATGACAATTTCAAGTCAAAGGACTTAGTGATATGGTTACATATGAGATAAGCTTATGACTTGTACCATACAACTTTCTCATAGCGAGTCGATCCTGCACCTTGTTCTCTTTCAAGTGCCTATGACTTTAATTTATATCTCAATAATTAATCAAAGTCATACTAGTTTTGTTTTATGTATGATCCCTCATAGGTGACCAACCGGAACATTAGGACAATCACTATAGTTTGTTCAAGGATACAGTTATCATAGTGAACATATCATTAATATGATAAACAAAAGAAAAATTTATTAAATAATATGTTTTTAATGCACAATGATTGGCCATAGGGCACTATTTTTAACAATAACATCAAATGATATTTTGATTCAAACAAACAGTTATGAAATTATCATTTTTTTAAAAGGAAAGCCTAAGACTCAAAGGGGTAAAACAAGGAATTTAATACGAATATGTAGGACATTTTATGTCTGAAAAGAGATTTAAGACAAGTTCTAGAGATATAATTCCAATAAATATACTTTTCTCAATGAAAAGAACATTCAAGCTCAAATTCCTCACAAGCTTAATGGGTTCCCTTAAGTCAGTTATCTTAGCCCAATTCCTTGCTGATGCATTTACTAAAATCTTAAGACAGTAAGACTAATTCTTTTCAAGCTTAATCCTTTCAAGTTTAAATCAACCTAACCTTATAATATTTGCCAAATAAACAAAAGCAACAAGATTTTACGGATTTTTTTTCAAGGTATTCAAATTTTTTAAGCAAACAAAATAAAAGACATCAAAATAATAAATATTTACAAAACATACACCTTCCCCCACACCTGAACATAACATTATCCCCAATGTTCAATGAGAGAGAGAGAGAGAGAGAGACATAGAGAAAAATCAAAAATAAAGATCATCTAGACATAACCCTATTTGTCATCACAAATGAACAGAAACACATAGTCATATATAAAATAGCTTTGTGATGGTTAGAGTAGTACACTAATCTAAGACACAAGAGAGATAGGGAGCAAATGGAGAAGCAATCATAAGTACAGTAATCTCAAAAAAATCACCAAAATGACTAATTGCGCAAAATCAAATGAAATAAGCAAAAGGCTAAAGAAAACCACTAAGAAGGGTTAGATGGTCCTAGGGCATCAGGACGAGCAGGCAACAGGATCACGGGACTTTAGTAAGTAGATAGAGGTGGTGGCCTATAGAAAACAACAAGTAACTTCTACAGTTGTTTCGCGATATGGATTATTTGAGTATCTCGGTTCTTACCCAGCCCTTAAACTCAGCTTGAGGTGCTTCATTAGTGCGTGCTTGTTGCCTTTAAACTCATTTGTCCCTATATAAACATCCTGCTTCTTAATGCTATCATAAACAAACACCTTAGGTTATTTTATGTATTAGCCTCAATGATAGGGACACCCTGGCTAATTAGGATATCTTTTACCATGTAAGAAAAGCCAACAGCTTGCTACCATCCCCAAGGACATTCCTCATGTTGTTGTGATAAACATGCTTGGCAAAATCCACTTTTTTATACATCATGATACAATATGTGATTATTACACGATCTAGTGCTCATGTCAGAAGAATGAGTGGTTCTAAGGATGTTATGGGAGATAAATGTGTTCTAAAAGACAATCTTCTTAGATAGGCATTCATACTTCAAGAAATCAATCAAACCAAATAGGTTCTTCTCCCTTTTTTATAACATAGTTAAGAATGCCCTTCTATTAGGTAAGATTTACATCCTTCAATAGCGGTCCAACTTAAGCATAGTCTCATATTCACACTCCCTTTCAAATTTCGATAACCTATTGTATACCCATTATGATCTTAACTAATTAACCTCTCACATAGTAATTGTCCCTCTCAGCTGCAATAGCATTTGCATAGATTCCTTTACTGTTAAGGTACCTAGATTTATGATAAACTTAGGAGCCAATTTATGCCAATGGAAAGCTTCATGAGCCAAATTGCACGCTTGCGCTAAATAGTATCAGTCCTCAACACATTCTTTATTAATAAGGATATTATGGAAGCACTTTTGAGTTTCAAGAGAGAAAAATCAAAAGTTGTCAAAAGGTATACTAGAAGTCCCCTTTCTTTTGCC